>NC_053025.1:188792725-188840225 GCF_003073215.2 Triticum urartu
ACGGGTAGCACTGTCTTTTGTGAAGAACGGGTTTTTGCTCCCTTAGATACTACCATCACCCCCTCCAATTCAAATGGCTGATAAACAAGAAAAGAAATTGAACGTACAGACATTGTATGATAGACAGATGTGGTAATTCACATGTATGTTGTCTAACCAAACAGGACAGCATGACACAATTTCACATATATGATGCCACACTAAACAGGATAGCATGACACAGTTTCAGATATATGATGGATAACTTAACAGGATATAATGGCATAATTCAACATATGATGAGTACCTAAACAGGATGACATGACAAAACTATATGATGTCTTTCTAAAATAGGTTGGGATGAAATAATTCACATACATGTTGTCTAAGTATACAGGATGGCATGATATAATTGACATAATTGATTCATATACTAAGCAACTGGCACTCGCATGTATAATCTCTAAACTAAACAGATAGAATTCAATAGTGTGCATATGATGTCTAAACTAAGCAATGCAAGACACCATATGCATCATATGAGAAATATAAATATTGCAACTTAGAGCATACACCTCAGGTGGGATATAGGACTGTTCATCTGTCTCTGAATCCTCCTCTGAGGAGCTCCCTGTAACCATCGAGATATATGCTTCAACAGGTACCATTGCCTGCTCTGAAGACCTTGTTTTCACTCCAGATTTTTCCATAACCGACTCAAATGGCTGATACACATGATGAGTAGTTCAATATACACAGATTGTCAACAAATGGAATACGTAATGAAAAAAAGATGGCATGAGATAATTCACATATATGATGCCTGGCTCCATGGCGGTGCATAATTCACATATATGATAACTGGCTGAAAAACATGGCATTGCATAATTCACATATCTGATATAGAAAGCAAACAGGAGGCATTCACACAAAGCATGTCTAATCTAAGCAGATGGCATGGCAATGCAAGATATGCAAGATATGAGCAATATAACCCAGCCAAGTTAGAGCATGCACCTTGGGGGGAGGGGAATACGACTGGTCATCTCTCTCTGAATCCTCCTCTGAGGAGCTATCTGTAACCAGCAAGAAATCTGCAACGACAGGTAGCACTGACTGCTCAGAAGACCTTGTTTTCACTCCAGATTTTCCAATGACCAACTCAAATGGCTGATGCACAGGAAGAGTAGATGAATGTATAAACATTTTTGACAAATGGAATACATTATGAAAAAAAAATATGGCACGATACAATTCACATATACGATGACTGGCTAAACAGGATGGCATTGAATGATTCACGTATATGATGCCTGGCTAAATAAGATGGCATTGCATAATTCCCATATACTCCCTCCGTTCCTAAATAATTGTCTTTTTAGAGATTTCAAATGTACTACCACATACAGATGTATAAAGACATATTTTAGAGTGTAGATTCACTCATTTTGTTCCGTATGTAGTCACTTGTTGAAATCTCTAAAAAGACAAATATTTAGGAATGGTGGGAGTATGATATAGAAACCAAACAGGTGGCATTCACACAAAGCAAATCTAAACTAAGCTGATGACATATAAGATGTATAATGTAAGCAATGCAAGGCGCCATATGCATGATATGACCAACATCAGCATGCCAGGTTAGAGCAAATACCTCAGGTGGTAAATAGGTGTGGTCGGCTCCTTCTGAATCTCCATTTGAACAGTTATCTTCCTCTGGAATACAATCTGGAAATGCAGGAGGGGGGGCACTTCGCCCACCATGGAGCGGCGTCTGCATGACATTACATTCGCACGCAACGGTCTTCTCTTTTTCTCTACATGTTCAGTACGATTGTGTACAATATCTGACATGCATAATAAAAAAATAGTTAGATTTTGTAAGGCCTAAGGGGTGCATGCAAAAATCAAAACTGATGGTAGCAAACGAGTGGATGGATCCAAAACTAATGATACCAAGTAGATTATAGCTTCAGCTTAAAAAGATAGATAATGGATCATCTATTGTTTGTTGCCCACCCAACATGAACCACATAGAAGACCCCAGATGAACCAGATAGTAGACAGATACTATTCGTTGCTGGCTCGATATGAGACCCATGGGCAATTCAAAACTCAAGATTGAACGATAAAGTAGCAGGTAATAATAACCGATGTATAACGTAAGAAAACACGAAAGATTGCGACCTCTCTTCCGGAACTGTGTAGTCCTCGGGTTCATCTGCTCAGTCGGTGATGGTAATGCAGTTGGCGTGGCTGCCGGCAACGGGGAAGATGATCTGAGGCGGCAAAAGGAAGTCTGCAGGGGGATCTCTGCTGAAGTGAACGCTTCTGTCGATGGTGCACCTCAGGTGGGGTGGATGACGGCACGACAGGAGCAGGACATAACACACGGAGTTTTCTTTGACGCCTATCTGAAAATGAAGTAAATTTGTAAGGGCTCCATAGAATTGGAGGATTCTATAAACGTAGGGACAGGAAAACACAGGAATAGGATAGGAATGCACATGCAAAACAGAGCATTTGGAAACATAGGATTTCAGTCAACCTGTGTGTTTGACTCACATGAATTGGAAGAACAGGGGAATGGAGAAACAAAGTGATGCGACGAGTGTACAACCTCTTTGGCATAGCCTTGTGGACCTCAGCATCATTGGGTTGGACGTGGAGGATGGTGATGATGCTGGTGTGACTTTCGGAGGCGGGGAAGAAGATCTGAGGCCTCTGGAAACGGCGCCGAGGGTACTGCTCCGCTGTGATGGACGATTCCGTCGTTGGAGCAGCTCCGCTAAGGTGTACGGCGACGAGGCTGAAGCATGACAAGACAGACAACATTAATCTAAAGTGGGACCCTAATATCATCTGCAATAGATGATGTAAAATACATCACCAAAAAGTGCTAGATGTAAAACGCATCAGTCGCGCCACGGCCGCTCCGACAGATGCTGTAAGTACTGTTCACTCTGAACTTAACTGAAGAAAATGAACTTCACAGTCGAAACTGAATTTTACTGTCAAAACTGATTGAACTAGTAACAGAGCATTGCAATAGATGTTTAGGGCGTTCGAGCACTAGTAGCAGAGAAGCAGTGATCTAAATCAGCAGACGCTCGAGCAGGGAACGCACTAGCAGAGAGCAAGTCGTGCAGTAGCACCGCGAGCGAGTGCTAAAGCAGCAACTCCTGTAGCTGCCGGAGGTCATGCAGCAGCAGCAGCGCAAGCGAGAGCAAGAGCAGAGCAGCGGCACGAATGAAAGCAGGAGCAGTGCAGCAGCGCGACCGACAACAAGAACATAGCCGCAGCGCGAGCGAGAGCCAGAGCAGCTGCAGCTAGTGCCGTTGTGGAAGTCGCCACCGAGGAAGCAACGACATGGGGAGAGATGCCCTGGATGATGTGGCCGGCGATGGCGCCGTTGATGGAGACACGCCATGTCTGCTCGGTATCGAGCACCGGCAGCCCCGTGAGATCGAATAAAAGATAAAATGTAGCGGTGAGTGCAGAACCTCCTTGGTTGCGCCGAGTTGGCCTCGGCTTCATCGGAGGAATTGGTGAGGGTGTTGCGGTTCCGGTGGGGCAGGTCAAGATGGTGCTATGGGGATTGAGGTGGCGTGATAGACGAGGCGAACGTCGGGGCAGCTCCTTGGAGGTGGAGGACGGGGCGGCTGATCCAGCGGGACGACGAGATTGACAACAGATCCTCGTCCGGTACGGTGGATGAGGGACGGCGAGCTGTTCCGGTGGACGACATAGTCGGGGAAGAGTCTCCGGCTGGGCGGCGGTCGGGAGGCTGACGGAGGAGCGTGGGGTTTCACGGGTTTTGGCGGCCTCGGTGTACGAATGGGGGGCGAAGGGGGAGGGGGGAGCCAAGCTTAGGGACGTGCTTGTCCAAAATGTAGGGTAAGTTACCAGCGTACCCACACCGGTTTTGACACCGCGACATGGAGCTTCATTTCCGGTTGAAGGGTAGAAGGGGGATTTCGCGTGTCTGGGCTGCCGGAGCGATTTCGGATGAGGAGGGAGTTCTCGCGCGCGTCCAAATTTTGGGATAACAAGGCACGGCGCGGGTTGAAGAAGTGGGAGTTTCAAAGCAGGTGAGACAAAAGATACTCGAGCTTGAAAATTTCGGGATAACAAGGTGCGGATTCCTTGTTCGGCAGAACAAACTTAACGTGTAAAAAACCAATTCATACAAGACACAAGAGAGTCATGTCCCCTTTTACTATATTGCTATAGATGCCATTGAAAAAACTACAAGAAAAATGTAAAAAAATCGGGAGAACAAGATTACCCTGCACAGTACCAAATCCATTCGCACTTCCCTCAACAAGAACAAAAAACAAATCAATTCCCACCAAATAAAGAGTAATGTCCCTTTTTATATGATTACAGATGCCATGATCTCGAATTTCAATTTTTGAATCCACATTATGTTGAATTCGAATATATCATTTGGTGACCTTGCGGTTTATAATTGATGTAGTCGTACATTTTGATCTTCCATCATATATGAACATTTTACTCCACCATGTGAACATATATATTGTCGTCTACCATATGGACTAAATTTGAATCAATTTTCCTTATTTGAATATGATTGTTGTCAAGTTATACAATAATTTAAATATTATCTTGATAACAAAAAACATACATATAGCAGTAATCATATTTCACTATGAACTACATGTACCATACGCTCTCCAATTCAAATATTTGTATCCATTTTATGTTGAATTCAAATCATAGTACATTATTGGTCTAGGTAGCGAGATGTTTGGGATAATCTAAACCCCGTTTTCATACGTATAATTTTTGGCTGAATTGGGACAAGTTTTCGTATAAGCCTCTTGGAAAACTGGAGATTCTCTCAACAAGCCTCGTGGTTCCGAGAGGGAACGTGTCACCTTTGTGTGCGAAACGATATACGTTGCCTCCCCCCTGATTTTATTTACATAGGCAACATAGAACTATATGAGTGACCTGTTAAATTTTGGAATTATTTCGGGTTCATTTGGCCTTTTTATACATTAATTGAGTTTCTGGACTTTTAATGTGCATAATCTAAATATGAATTGCATGCACATGCTCCGGTGCACCAAAGTGGGTTGAAAAATCACATGTGTGTCCTTGGTTGAATTTCTAGGTCCCATGGAAGAAATGAGAATGAAATTCAAACATCTGGGCGTCATGACTCGGCCGAGAACATCGAGAAACTTTGATTTTAAATTCATGTAAATCCAAAAATCACCTGGAAATCATGAAACTTGGCATGGTGTCATGTCATGGCGCTAACATGTTGTGGTAAAAAATTGGGCCGAGTTGGAAGCTCGTGGTTCTAAGAGGGAACATGCCACCTTTGAGTGTGAAACGATATACGCTGCCCCCCCCCCCTTTGAGTTTAACAAAGGCAACATAGAACTACATTAGTGCCCTGTTAAATTTTGGAATTATTCTGGGTTCGTTTGTCGTTTTTTATACATTAATTGAGTTTCTGGTCATTTAATGTGCATAAGTCAAATTTGAACTACAAGCACATGCTCTCGTGCATGAAAGTTGGTTGAAAAATCACATTTGTGTCCTTGGGTGAATTTCTAGGTCCCATGCAAGAAATGGGAATCAAATTCAAACATCTGGGCATCGTGGCTCGACCAAGAACATTGAGAAACTTGGTTTTAAAATTCTTGTAAATCCAAAACACGTCTGAAAATCATGAAACTTGGCGTGGATGTCATGTCATGGTACTACCATGTTGTGGTAAAAAAATTGGCCGAATAGGAACAGATTTTGGTATAAGCTTCTTGCAAACCCAAGCTTCTCTCAAGAAGGCTCGTGGTTCTGAGAGGGAACGTGCCATCTTTGAGTGCGAAATGATATACGTTGTCCCCCTTGAGTTTATTTACAAAGGCAACATAGAACTACATGAGTGCCCTGTTAAATTTTGGAATTATTCCAGCTTCGTTTGGCCTTATTTACACATTAATTGAGTTTTTGGTCATTTAATGTGCATAATTCAAATTTGAACTACAAGCACATGCTCCCGTGCACCAAAGTTGGTTGAAAAATCACATTTGTGTCCTCGGGTGAATTTCTAGGTCCCATGCAAAAATGAGAATCAAATTCAAACATCTGGGCATCGTGGGTCGGTCGAGAACATTGAGAAACTTCGTTTCAAAATCATGAAACTTGGCATGGTGTCATGTGATGGTAGTACCATGCCGTGGTAAAAAAATTGGCCTAATAGGAACAAATTTTGGTATAAGCTTCTTGCAAATTAGAGCTTCTCTCAAGAAGGCTCGTGGTTCTGGGAGGGAACGTGTCACCTTTGTGTGCATAATTCAGATTTGAAATACAAGCACATGTTCCAGTGCACCAAAGTTGGTTGAAAATGTGTGTCCTCGGGTAAATTTCTAGGTTACATGCAAGAAATGGGAATGAAATTCAAAATTCTGGGCGTCGTGGCTGGGTTGGAAACATTGAGAAACTTAGTTTTTTAATTCCTGTAAATCCAAAACACGCATGAAAATAATGAAACTTGGCTTGGTGCCATGACATGGCACCAACATGCTGTGGTAAATATGCAGTCCGATTTGCGAAGGCGCACACATTAACAATCAACAAAGTCATTTTGGAACAAGTGTTGTCACGTTACAATCGGAAACACAAGTATTGTTGAAACCGTGGGTGTTCTACTTACTAGTACCATTTACGTGCCGCCACACGTCCCCATTTTTTATTAGCTAGGAGGCGCCGTGCAGGGTAGCTATTTGAGTAGTATGAGAGGCGTGCGATCAGACCCTTGCGCGTGCTTATCGGGAGGAGAGCCCTTGGACCTCCATCTGCCGTCCACCTCTCTCCCAAGGTCTCCATTAATGGCGCCCGAGCCTCTATTTAATGGTGTGGCTATGTCTTACTTGACTGAGATTTAAGAGAGAAAAAAGAAAATCTGAAAGCACGGATCTTGATGTAAGATCCGACGGACCTATATAGCATCTACTGTGACTTATAGCAAGACTGATGAATATATAAGGACGATTAATATTTTTTTGATCAAAGAAGGGCTTGTCCCTTCCGATTTTCATTACTGAAAACCACCACAATTCACAAGAAGTTCAGCACAACTCCAGCCTAACATGAAGGACTAAAAGCTACCAGATTGAAATCGCAACATCCCAAGAGGCCAACAAAGGCCAAACATCCGCGCTAGAACCCAACATTACAACCGACGACACAATCCACATCCTAAACCGATTATTACATCAAAAGAAACCAGGGAAATGAAGGAAGCCCAGCAGCAACTAGAAGAATAGCAACGCCAGGGTCGCCACAGCAAGAGTTTTCTTCATCCCAGCCTCGCAACATTGATCTTCCACAGAAAGATAAGGACGATTAATTATCTTACATAATTAGAAAGATAATTAAAAAAGCCACATGCGGCTACGCCCGAAATACACAAGGGCAAAAGAAGAAGGAAGACAAGGATCTGGCTCGCTGATCTCTACTTTCTTGATGCGTTGCTGGAGGCCGCGGGAACTAGTCTCCGTGGCGAGCGGCGATGAGCTCTTTCGTGTCCTCAAGACGCTGATTGAGAACATCCACGGATTCCTCCACCAGCCTTTGGCGCTCGTTGTGGAGCATGTCATTCTCGTCCATAAGTTTCTTGACGATGACGTCGGTCCTCTTCAACAAGGCACTGGTCTCCTCCTGCTGGTCTGCACTTCGGACGATCTTCTCCCTCAGCAGGTCGCGCTCGGCCCAGAGCCTCTCATTGCCCTCCCTTAGTGCGCCGATAGCCTGTTCAAACGAGGTTGTCATGTCGTCCTGCAACCTGTAACAGTGGTCGCCCGCAAAACGGGAGATCTGATCCATCTGGCCATGGACGATCGCATGCATGCGCCTGTAACAGTGGTTGCCTGCACGCGAGAAATTTTCCCAGGCTGCCGCGGCGCGGTGGGACATCTCTGCCGCATTCATGGCATGGCGGGACATCTCTGCTGCTTCCGCGGCGTGGCCGGACCAGTCTGCTGCATCGACGATGCGGCGGGACCTCCGTGCTGCTTCAGCGGCGCGGCGGGACCTCTGTGCTGCTACTTCCGCGCGGCGGGACATGTCGGCTTGAGGGAGTCCTGGATTAGGGGGTGTTCGGATAGCCAGACTATACCTTCAGCCGGACTCCTGGACTATGAAGATACAAGATTGAAGACTTCGTCCCGTGTCCGTGAGGGACTTTCCTTGGCGTGGAAGGCAAGCTTGGCGATACGGATATGCAGATCTCCTACCATTGTAACCGACTCTATGTAACCCTAACCCTATCCGGTGTCTATATAAACCGGAGGGTTTTAGTCCGTAGGACAACATACACAACAACAATCATACCATAGGCTAGCTTCTAGGGTTTAGCCTCTCCGATCTCGTGGTAGATCTACTCTTGTACTACCCATATCTTCAATATTAATCAAGCAGGACGTAGGGTTTTACCTTCATCGAGAGGGCCCGAACCTGGGTAAAACTTCGTGTCCCTTGCCTCCTGTTACCATCCAGCCTAGACGCACAGTTCGGGACCCCCTACCCGAGATCCGCCGGTTTTGACACCGACATTGGTGCTTTCATTGAGAGTTCCTCTGTGTCGTCGCCGTCAGGCTCGATGGCTCCTACGATCATCAATAGCGATGCGGTCCAGGGTGAGACCTTCCTCCCCGGACAGATCTTCGTCTTCAGCAGCTTCGCACTGCGGGCCAATTCACTTGGCCGTCTGGAGCAGATCGAAAGCTACGCCCCTGGCCTTCAGGTCAGATTGGAAGTTTAAACTACATGGCTGACATCCGCGAGGACTTGATCTTCGACGGATTCGAGCCACTGCCGAGCGTGCCGCACTGTCCCGACGAGCATGATCTAGCCCTGCCGCCGAACAGTGCCCTGGAGGCCGCACCTGCATCAGCTTCGACCCTTAATTCGGAGCCAACTGCGCCGACCGAGGATGGGCGGTTGGACGCCACCTCGGGGGCTGCGATCCCAACGGCGATTGAGCCGAACACCAGCCCCGCACTCTGCAAGACTCGTGACTCCAAGGAGCCGGACTCCTCTCCGGACTCCGAACCCTCCACGCCCCCACCGATCGAATCTGATTGGGCGCCGATCATGGAGTTTACTGCCGCGGACATCTTTCAGCACTCGCCTTTCGGCGATATTCTGAAGACAATGAAGTCTCTCTCTTTATCAGGAGAGCCCTGGGCGGACTACGGTCAGCAAGGTTGGGGTATGGACGATGAAGAAATTCAAAGCCCACCCACCACCCACTTTGTAGCCACCGTCGACGACTTAACCGACATGCTCGACTACGACTCCGAAGACATCGACGGTATGGACGCCGATGAAGGAGACGATGAAGAACCAGCGCCTATTGGGCCCTGGAACGCCACCTCGTCATACGACGTATACATGGTGGACGCACCAAAAGATGACGACGAGGAGCGGAAGGACGCACCGAAGGCTTGTTCCCTCGAAAAGCAGTCAAAGCGGTGATGCAAGCGCCGCCCCAAATCCTGCCTCGACAGAAATAGCGATCACACAGACCCAGCGCTGGAGCAGGGCGAACCGCTGCCGGACAACGGCAATCCGGATAATCAAACCGAACAACCAAATCCTATCAAGGATAATGGTCCGGGACGACATAACGCCGGACAGACACCCGGAGCAGCAGACTGCCCGTAAAAGGTTTGTTGCCACCGCGAGGAGTCTGAAAAAGCAGAAGCAAAGGCTCAAGGCCGCGCAAGACACACTCTAAATCAGATGGAGTAAAATACTCAACACTGCAGCAAGGTACGGCGACAATCGCCCCTCCAAGAGCTACCCGAAGCGGAAGCTGCTACCCGAATTCGATGAGGAGGCCTCAGAACCCCCACAACCAAATATCAAAGCAGCCACCTAGTCGGATAGACGACCCCTCTACCAACACAGAGCGGCATACAACGCCACTCACAATACAATACGCGACCCATGCGAGGGCTCGCACCCAAAGGATGGCGCAACAAGATCCATCTATGGACCACGCAAGCGCGCCCCAGCATACAATGCAACACAACAAAAATCCGAACAACGCGGTACACCCAGCTACAGGGGTGCCGCACACCCCCTATGTTTCACCGATGAGGTGCTGGACCATGAATTTCCAGAGGGATTCAAGCCCGTAAACATAGAGGCATACGACGGAACAACAGACCCTGGGGTCTGGATTGAGGACTACATCCTCCACATCCATATGGCTCGAGGAGATGATCTCCACGCCATCATGTACTTACCCCTCAAGCTCAAAGGGCCAGCTCGTCACTGGCTCAAAGGCCTCCCCGAAAGCTCCATTGGAAGTTGGAAGAGCTCGAAGACGCCTTTCAAGCAAATTTTCAAGGGACTTATGTCCGACCTCTGGATGCGGACGATTTGAGTCATATAACTCAACGGCCCAGAGAGTCAGCCCAAAAGCTTTGGAACAGGTTTCTTACTAAAAAGAACCAGATTGTCGACTGTCCGGACGCCGAAGCCTTGGCAGCTTTCAAGCATAGCGTCCGTGACGAATGGCTCGCCAGACACCTCGGCCAAAATAAGCCGAGAACGATGGCCGCATTAACAAACCTCATGACCCGCTTTTGCGCGGGTGAGGACAGCTGGCTAGCCAGATGCAGCACCAGCGACCCCAGTACATCCAAAGTTAGAGATGGAAACGGGAAATCACGGCGCAATAGCAATAACAAACGCCGGAATAAAGAAGACAGCAAGAAGGGCACGGCAGTAAATGCCGGATTCAAAAGCTCTCGGCCAGGTCAAAAACTGCCCCCTAAAGGCACCAGGGATGAACTGTCCAGCCTCAACAAAATTCTGGACCAAGTATGTCAGATCCATAGTACCCCTGGTAAACCTGCTAATCATACCCATAGAGAATGTTGGGTCTTCAAGCAGTCCGGCAAGCTCAACGCCGTACACAAGGGGGAGGATACACCAAGTGAAGACGAGGACGAGCCCCCCAAGCAAGACACTGGGGAACAAAAGAAATTTCCACCTGGAGTCAAAACAGTAAACGTGTTACACGTGATCAAGGGAAAAAACAACGCGACACTCCCGGGAAAATATACCCAAGTGCCAGTCACCGCAAAGTCCTGCCACTAGTCGTCTCAACCGATCACTTTCGACCATCGCGATTACTTAGCAAGTATCCGACATGCAGGATGGGCTACCCTGGTATTAGACCCAGTAATTGGTGGATATCACTTCACACGAGTCTTGATGGACGGCGGCAGTAGCCTCAACCTAATATATCAGGATACAATCAGTGGGATGGGGTTAGACCCAACACAAATTTGCCATAGCAATACTACCTTTAAAGGAGTAACGCCAGGCCCAGGGGCTCGTTGTACGGGCTCCCTCCTACTACAAGTTATATTCGGCTCCCCCGATAACTTCCGTCGGGAGCATTTAACTTTCCACATCGCTCCGTTTCAAAGTGGCTATCAAGCACTGCTCGGACGCGAAGCTTTCGCTCGCTTTAATGCAATACCACACTAAGCCTCCCTCACACTCAAGATGCCCGGTCCACGTGGCATCATTACAGTGCACGAAAATATCAAGCGATCTCTGTGCACCGAAGAGAGTGAGGCTGCCTTGGCAGCCGCACACTAAAGGCGCCCGGACCAGAAAGCGTCCAATAGGTCGTCAAGACCTCAGACACAACTAATTGAGTCCGGCGCCGCTACTTATACCGAATAAACGGTCACACCCCTATTCGTTAATACAAGGGGCTCAACACACGCAGACAAGTGGCAATTTCTTCTCATCTTGAATTATACATGGTTTCTTTAACAAACTATTTTTTTGCATGACAACCTTTTCACTTAAATTCCTCTCTTTTACAGACGATCATCGTGCTACACCCGTCCAGGATACGGCACAACGGAGACACAGGCGCAGACGTGTAGTAGGGACCCGCTCCAAGGATTCTTTTTAGATTAAGACCCTGCGTAAACCTTTTTTATGTCTCTAGTTGATACATATCCACCGTTGAGAAGGATGCTGACGTCTTGGCATGTGGCCACGCCAGAACAATGCACGTACCTGGACACAAGGGGCTTCTTACAAAGGCCATTATTCAGGCCCGGTTTATACCACAAAGACCGAACACCTTAGGGAGTGTTCGGCGTCGCGAGTTTGGCCCTATATGCATCAGCTCCGAATCATTGTCTTTGGTCAAATGTTGGGTTTGCCCGGCTCCTGTGTTTTGGTGCCTTACGTTCCACTTTACCGGCTAAGGTAGCACCAGGAGAACTACTACGATTGTGCCCTGGTTCATCCGGACGAGCACCTCAGTAGAGAAAGCCAAAAACTGATCATCATGATATAGCGTGAGACTGGTCAACCACTCGATGACCTGTGGGAATGTTAGAATTCCTCTGCCTTAACGAAGGGCCGTTTTTCGGCCAGGCATGTACGCACCCCGAGATCGAGAGAGTGCGGAGCCACCAGGGGATATCTAGTTGCCCCACTGTCAAACTCCTATGGCTAAGTGAAAGTGCTAAAGCATTATAGTCCGGTTGCCTCGCTCGCTCCGCTATCACCTCCTTAAGAGGACCAAGATGTTGGGTTAAGTGTGAATGCGTGTTTTTGCGAGCACCTCCGCATTATATGCGTGAGGGTTGAAGCCGACGGCTGCAATCTTTCAGGTTATACACGTGTATACATAAACGGCCGCCCAGGAGGCATCATATTACTTTCAGGCAAAAGTATAAAAATAGCCTTATAAAAATTTATAAAAGCATTTCGCTTACAATGAGATTACATATCACTCAAGCATAATATTTTTTGAGCACTGGGTCTCTATCAAACGAGCACCCTCAAGAACTTCTTCAAAGTAGTGCTCAGCAGCCCTTCGACCTATGGCCGAATCCCGCGCTGCAACAGTGGTAGCATCCATCTCCGCCCAGTATGCTTTAACACGGGCAAAGGCCATCCGTGCGCCTTCTATGCACGCCGACCTCTTCATCGCATTAATGCGCGGTACCACGTCAAGGAACTGCTAGACCAAGCTGAAATAGCTGTTCAGTTTTGACCTTTCCGGCCATAGCTGGTCCACAACAGACCTCATGGAAAGTCCGGACAACCTATTTAGTTCGGCCCATTCGGCTAATTGGTCAGTCAATGAAAGCGGACGCTCGGGAGAATGGAATTGCCTCCAAAATAGCTGGTCTACTTCACGGTCCGTCTGACCCTGGAAATACTTGGCTGCATCGGCAGCGCTCGCCGCCAAATCCATATATACATCCTCCGAACTCCACAGCTGATCCAGAGGGGCATACCATGGATCTCCGAACTTCCTCCACAACATAAATGATTTCCCAGCTACAATATCCCCGGCTTCCCGCAGCTCCTCCTTCTTTGCCCTCATAGCAGAGCAGAGGTCCTTTTTCGTCGCAGCAGCCTTCTCAAGGTCCGATGCCTTCGCTTGGTTTTCCTTTTCCAGAACCCGGCAACGGTCGGCGGCGGCTTTTAATTCTATGGCCATCTTGACCATCTTGTCTCGGCTCTCGCCATGCGCGGCCTTCTCGGCTTGCAACTCTTCGGCCGCCTTCAAAGCAGCCGCATTACCCAACCTCGCTTGTTCCTTGGCTCGGGCAAGTTCTGCCCGCAAGGCTTCAACAGTGGCAGCTCCATCTGCAGTCACAACATATTAAAGATACTGGCATCATGCTGCTCTTTCTATGTGGCCTTTACCAGATAATGACACTTACCCTGTGCCTCGTCAAGCCTTTTGTTAACAAGCTCGATGTCGGCGTCTGCCGCATCCAACTGCCGTTCTAAATGGGCAAATTCGCTAGCCCGGCTAGCCACCGGAGCTTCCATCACCTGCACATAAAGGCAGTATGGTTATTACCTAGGAATACGATCCTCTGTTCGCCGTCGTTTCCGACGACAACCAGAGTCTCAGGGGCTACTATCTACACAGGGCACACCTAGCATGTGCAGGACTATCATACATTCTTTTACGTACCTCAAAGCCTGTCAGTAGACTCATAAAAGCTTCATGCAATCCGCTTTTGGCGGACGATATTCTCTCCATCGCCGTATTCATCAGCACACGGTGTTCATCTGAGATGGCCGCTCGCCCCACCAACTCCCTCAGAACATACGATCGCACATTGTACGGTGCCGGACTCTTTTGTCTGCTCTCTTCGGGAGCCGGACACTGGGAGCTTCGGGGGTCAATGGGATTATCTTCCGGTCTCACCGGACTCGGAGAGGCCCTCCGCGACGACACTTCAGGGTCGCCCGCTTCTGGAGCGGAGGAGTTCGGAGGAGGCGTTTCGCTCTCCATCATCTCTGGAAGAAGATCCCCGAAGACGAGCTCATTCGAGAGGGGCTAAGGCCCGAACTGCAAAAATATATGCGGTGGTTATTTTCTCAAAAGAAAAAGATGGCATATCTGTACTATTAAAGTATTTCGGGTCACTTACGACTCGTGGGAGAATTGATCCCCCCGCGGACTTTGTGCGGCAACAGCGCCCCCCAAGGTAGGACCCTCTGTGGGAGACTTCTTCTCCCGTTTGGAAACTTCGGCTTCCAAATCCCCGGACGCAGTCCTCTTCCTCTTCTGATCATCTTCCTTCATGGAGACGCTCGCTCCCTCGGCTAGAATGGGCAGTGTTGGGGCCCCGCGTCCGCCCGCATTATCCTCCACAGTATCTTCCTTCAAGGGCTCCAGGCAAGGTGCGGTCTGGAGCATCTTTTCCAATACCGGATTTTCCAAACCCTCAGGGAGGGGGGCCGAACACCGAATCAACTTCGCCTTTGTTAGCCAGTCCTGGTCAAAAAGCGAACTCTCAGAAATAACTTCGTAACAAAGGAGAGATAGTATGTTCGGCCGAAAGATGCCTTACCTGTTCGGCAGCGCGGTTACTACTCAGGCCCACGTCCTCGGTGATTTCTAGACACTCCACATGAGGTCCGAAGAATGACTTGTACATCTCCTCGTGCGTCAGGCCAAGAAAATTTTGAATGGCACGCAGTCCCTCGGGATTGAACTCCCATAGACGAAGAGGCCAGCGTTTGCAAGGCTGGACTTGATGAACCAGCATAACCTGTATTACCGCAACCAAACTGAAATCTCCATTGAAGAGGTCTCGAATGCAGCTTTGCAGTATAGGCACGTCCTTGGCTAGACCCCAGCTCAGACCTCTACTGATCCATGACATCAGCTGTGCTGGAGGGCCCGAGCGGAAAACGGGGGGCCGCCCACTTGGCACTTCTAGGAGCCGTGATGTAGAACCACTCTTGTTGCCACAATTCAGACACCTCTGGGATGGAACCTTTGGGCCACGGAGCTCCCGTCATCTTGCAAGGCCTAGACCTTGGAGGAAGTGGGAGACGAACATGACGTTCTCATTGGGTTCGGGGGTGGGGACGGCCTGCCCTCGGGGAGGTAGCCGATGCAAAATCTCGGCGGTCAGATATCTGGCCTCCCTCAACTTTTTGATGTCTTCTTCCGTGACGGAGGAAGGCACCCATCGGCCTTGAAGGCTAGATCCGGACATGACTGAAGGTTCGGAGCACCTGACCTGAACTTTGGGCGCTTGAGCTTGAGGTGGGGGAAGGATTCGATTGAGCACGGGAGGGAAAAATAAAAGCCTTGTCCCTTTATAAAGAGGGTGAATATCAAGCGTCCTCTCCATGTCCGTTTGGACTTACCTATGATCTAGGAGTACTAGAAACGGTTGGGTTACCCACATCCGTATTGATGAGAATCCCGAAATAAGGGGACACGATCTCTGCTTTAACAAGACGTGCCAAGAAAACCGCCTCGCATGACGCGCTGAGGTGGGATAATGAAACGACTCGGATAAAGGCTTGGCCGTGGTGTGTCACACTACGGAATACGTCAGCAGATTAGATTTGTGTAAATATTATTCTCTCTATGGCAATATGTGGAAACTTATTTTGCAGAGCCGGACACTATCTTTGTGTTCAAAATCTTCTATGAAGTACTTCGAGGAGGAACCCGCCTTGCAATGCCGAAGACAATCTGCGTGTCAGACTCGTCGTCATTGAAGCCTGGTTCAGGGGCTACTGAGGGAGTCCTGGATTAGGGGGTGTTCGGATAGCCAAACTATACCTTCAGCCGGACTCCTGGACTATGAAGATACAAGATTGAAGACTTCGTCCCGTGTCCGGGAGGGACTTTCCTTGGCGTGGAAGGCAAGCTTGGCGATACGGATATGCAGATCTCCTACCATTGTAACCGACTCTATGTAACCCTAACCCTATCCGGTGTCTATATAAACCGGATGGTTTTAGTCCGTAGGACAACATACACAACAACAATCATACCATAGGCTAGCTTCTAGGGTTTAGCCTCTCCGATCTCGTGGTAGATCTACTCTTGTACTACCCATATCATCAATATTAATCAAGCAGGACGTAGGGTTTTACCTCCATCGAGAGGGCCCGAACCTGGGTAAAACTTCGTGTCCCTTGCCTCCTGTTACCATCCAGCCTAGACACACAGTTCGGGACCCCCTACCCGAGATCCGCCGGTTTTGACACCGACACGGCTGCTCTCGCAGCGAGGCTGGACATCTCTCGTGCTTCCGCTTCCATGCTCGCCTCTCCCTGGTGGCAATCTCTCAACCCAGAACTCACGCTGGCCATGGCAGACGCAAGGGAAGGATCCTGAATGGCTTGTTTGTTTTTGTGGATGAGGAGTTGAGGAGGAATGCGCAGTCATCTTGGCATACTAGTATTTATAACTGAGTACTAATACGCTCCTAAGTGGGAAACCGTTTAGGTTGTGACTGGTGTGAACAGGTTTGCAATTCAATATAGCGTGGAGTAATTTGGAATGTGACGAGACGCAAGCTCAAAATTTATTGACGGTTCAAGTTTCGAAGTGCGGCACTATTCCCGGATGGAGTACTTCTTTTTCTACTCTCTCCTTTCCGGTTTTATAGGGCTTATCTCAAAATTTTAGTTTTTCCATTTTATAAGGCTCAATTTGGTTGTTCCCCAACACATGTTCAGATTCCAAGGTGCATTAAATCATTGCGTGCAAGTATTAAGAGAAAATTGACCAATGCATGTACTTTATGCATGCATGCATTGCAATTAATGCATTGATAAACATATTTTTTATCGCCACCAAAACCCACCATTTCTTAAGCTAAAGTAGACCAAGGTAATCCCTATATTAGCATATTACTAAGATAAACATAAGGCACTGTAGAAACATTTAGGACGTGAGCTTGTCAATCTGAATGTGGAGGGACACAAGCTTAGCCCCGGCCAGCAGCTTGGGCGGAACTGTCAAGAAGGTCAGCTCCTGCACGTCGACATCGCCGGGATCCTTGCTGCTTGTCACCTCCATTTCCACCTTGACAGCGTCGGTCGTGCCTTTGGGCTCCCCCGGCAGGCCGTTCACCCACAGCTTGGCCACATAGTGCGGCAGTGGGGACGCCCCTGCTCTGATGCAGATGACCGACACGACGATAGGCGTGCCAATGTCGAGCACGCCGTCGACCAAGAAAAACGCGTGGCGGTCCTCCTCCGCGAACAGGAAGAGCCATGGCTCCGACAGTGGCACTTGCAGCTGGAGCACCTTGTCGTACTGGATCCTGTGCACGGGCATGGGATGCGCGGTGCTGATGTGGTGGTAGAGCGCCGGCGGCGGGCCTTCGTAGCCGCAGACGGGCACGGGGCATTTGCAGGGCACGAGCGGACACACGCTCTAGTGATCGGCGAGCTTGTGGTAAGTGACGTATCGGTGATCTCGCCCTCCTCGTGCACAACCATCTCTCGACTTGGGCCGAGGTATTACAAAGCTTTACCGTCACATATTTTATACTACTTCAAGGTGCATTAAATCAACACATGCAAGTATCAAAAGGAGAGTCACGGCATGCATGCATGCGTTGTAATTAATGCATCGGTAAACGCAAATTATTGAAATATATTGAGTGTAGTGCTTTGATGTGTCGCGTCAACTCGTACATCAACGAGAAGTTTGATTATCCTCTCCCTCCCCGACTTAACTACACCTGCCTTTGGCTGTATGACAGGTTGGCCACACACCTGTCGGGCCCACCTGTCATACACGCAAAGGCTGGAGCGTCCCTCCCTCGCCCATGAGCGTGGTGGCTGGCAAGACTAGGAGAAGCTTTCGCTACATGCTCTCCCTCCCGCACGCGGTGGACATGCAGCAGTTCAATCGGTGTCAGATGGCCAGAAGCATACAGTAGTACTCCTCCAGTGCAGTAGTACTCCATCATTGTTTGACTTCCCGAAGAGGCGAAGAGCCAAGCGCAGCCCGGACGCTCGTGTATATACCGCATCATTCTTTACTCCTTCTTACTACTCCGACATGTGGGAGAGCCAGCATCCGGGTCGACGTGTCATGCACCAGATTAGAGTGCGGAACGGAAGGGGGGCATCACCCCGGTCGGAGCGCCAGTAATTCATGACTATAGTGAGTGGTCATATCACAAGTCTTTCCAGCAGTAACGCGCCGTCAAATCACACAGCCCCACTCGCTCAACCTCCTCGCCTCTCTGTCAAACCGCCTACCCAAAAACTGTCGCGCGTACTGCCCGGGAAAAGCCCCGCCCTCAACTTTTAACTACGAGGAAATAGTTCGAGCTTGTTCGTTCTATATAAATACAATAAGTACTATATGTTTATTCACCTGTGGGGTTGTTCAATGAATGGAGGGGTGGGGAGCACAAGTGAACAATACTGTAGTACTACTAGTAGTAGTAAGTAGGAGTCGTACAGTAGTCACCTTAAATAGAGAATTTCTTTTCTTTAATGCCACGTACACAAATTGAAACGCTTGTTGTGGAGAGAAAAAGATGATCACTCCACTATATATGGACGCAGGGGCCTGAACGCTTGCTTTACTAGGGTTGCTCTCTTCATTCTCTCATCCTCTCCAGATATAAACAAGACAGCGGTAGCGACATTTTCTCTCTGCTCACCGCTGGTCACAGATCCGGCCGGATCCCATCGGCCGGTGTGTGTAGAGGACTAAAAGGTGCATCGTTCACGCGGTCATCGCCGCTGAGGGAGGAAACCCACAGCTGCCGGAGGGACCCGATCCTCTGCCCGTGCCGTTCTCTCCGACACAGCGCCGGCTCGGGAGGTCCTCCTACCCTTCTTCCTCCCTGCCGTATTGTCCGCAGATCCGACCTGCCGCCGCCTACATCCCGGCGACCCTCAGGTATAAGTTCTTCGAAAGCGGCCTTGCTCTACTGCCCCAGCTCCCCACGTGTCTGCATGTGCATCTTTTTCTACTCCCATCAGCTCTTCCAAAGCCACCTAATTTTTTAGTATTATTAGAGGTAAAGCTACTTCATGTATTCGAATCTAGGGCTTTGTTCAAACAACGAAGAAAGGGGGGGAAGTTGTAGCATGAATCTAGGACTTGATTCAAAGAGGAAATAATATGGTGAAAGTAGTAGAGACCGGATACCCAACCGGTCTCTTGGCTGAAAAGGGAAATAATGGGAAAATGCGGTACAAACTGGATAAGGAACAGATCTATTATTGGTTGAAAAAAGGATAGGAAGTGGCGGCTGGTGGACAAGTCAACAGAGTATGTCCAGGATTAGATTTGCTGCCATCACATAGTAAAAGGTCTCCAGGATTAGATTTGCTTCCCTCACATAGTAAAAGGTCTCAGGATTAGATTTGCTGCCCTCACATAGTAAAAGGTCTCAGGATTAGATTTGCTGCCCTCACATAGTAAAAGGTCTCCAGGATTAGATTTGCTGCCCTCACATAATAAAAGGTCTCCAGGATTAGATTTGCTGCCCTCACATAGTACAAGGTCTCTAGGATTAGGTTTGCTGCCCTCACATAGCATGAACAAACTCGACATCACCACTTTATGCCTCCTTGTAGGTACATTGTGCTGATGCGTCCACTATCGCATGTTCTTATACCAACCTTTTGTTGTTGTTAATGTAAGGGCTTCATGTAAAATGAAGCGATCACACTGTTACCTTAGGGACATGTCTAACCAGTGTTATTATTAATCTAATGCCTCCAGTGATAAGATGCAATTAAACTGTGTTACAAATGGCACTCCTGCTGTTTTCCCCAGTATGATAAGTAAGTTGCTCCTTTACGCTACTGAGTGTCCTGGTGTCCCCACGGTCCCATGCCCTTAAACCAACTCTTTAGCTGCTGTTGATTTACTGTGTCTGGTAAACAAGCAATGCCACCATTAAAGTAATCCCATATTTGAGGAATCTCATTGTTGATCATAATGCTTCTGGTAACATGAAGCATTGCTTACGTTTTAAAATTTCTACTGTCCTTGCGTGATTGCCATGAACATAATTAAGATGCTTCTTTTCATTTTGTATATGTTTTGTATATTCTTATTGACCAGCAACTGTTTACTTTCTATCTTTTTGTGCAGATAGGGATATGCATTTCACCTTGTTGCTATTGTGACCTTTTGGTGAACTGCACAAAACACTTTTTTTGGAATGAGTGTCTTGTGCAGTTCAACTAAAATGTCACGTGGGCAACATCTCTCAATTTTGGTGGAACTGCACAAAATGGTGATTGGAGTTTCCAAAATCTCCGTCTAGTTCTGCTGGTAATCTCGTGCAACATTTTATTAGCCTTTGCAAGATGAGCCATCACTGTCACCACAATGGCACTTTATTTTAGTGGAACTGCACAAAAGGATAACAAAGTTGTACCTTACATGAGCTGGACAGCCAACCTTAATGTTCCTCAATTTTAGTGCAACTACTAAAGAAGAACCTGCCAGCTCACGAGAGTAAGTAATTCTTGCTAGCTGAATGATGCAATCTTTGCTTCATTTCAGGTGAACTGCAGAAAAAGGCACATGAATTGAATCATGGGAAGTCCAGGCATGCTTCATCCGAGTGGAGCTGCAGGTTGAGTAAAGGAGGCCACTATTAAAGTGAAATCATGCTCTCCTGGTTTGTGCTATGCAAACAGGAATACTCAACTACAGATGTTGTGATGGTCAAGAGCATTCGGTTGGTTCTGAATCTTGCAAGCTGGGAATCAGTGAGATGTGTAGGCATCTTTGTTGTACTTATTATTTGAATCTTATTTGTTGGTTCTGAATCTTGCAAGCTGGGAATCAATGAGATGTGTAGGCATCTTTGTTGTACTTATTATTTGGATCTTATTTGTTGGTTCTGAATCTTGCAAGCTGGGAATCAATGAGATGTGTAGGCATCTTTGTTGTACTTATTATTTGGATCTTATTTGTTGGTTCTGAATCTTGCAAGCTGGGAAACACGGCATGATGATGCAGAGGACAACAACCATAACAAACAGTTCAAACTTGGTAGTATTATCTTTGTGAAAGTGCGACAAATGTGCTGATCGTGTGCGTCCTGAGAATAATAATTCTAATTGTTGTGCATGTTGATCCTGTGGCACTGATAGAACGAGCGAATGCATTGCTTGTTTTAAGTATAAATTTCTATTAGAGCTAATTAAATTTAAGTAAAGTGACCACTAACTCCTGTTATTACAGTACCAATACAGACCCGCTCATGAACCGACGTGTGGCCGAGGGTGCATCTTCTGTCGGGCGTGTAGCGGACGAGGGAGGGGTATTAACTGTTGTCGCCTATACACACTCAGTTTACTGTTGAATCCAGTTCCCCAGGAGCTGAAAAACGAACTGCTGCCGCCGCCTACACACTCGTTCACTCGAAGAGACTCCAATGGCGATCCGAGGGGTGAGCCTGTTGGATATGGACTTCAGCAAGGAGTTCCCCTTTGAGTTCGCCGTTCAGTCCTATGGCTGCACCAAGTTGAATGTGATGTACACCAACGATACAGACTCGGTGAAGCTCTGCCTCGCCTCAGTCCTATGGCTGCACCAGGTTCTAGAGCATTCGCCCGTTTCATCGGCAGCGCTGACTGCACCTTCGCTACGGTGGAGAGAAGGAAGAACACGACGATTCGGCCATTTGGTGCAACAAGCTTGTCGACATCCAGAAGCAATACAAGATCATCAGCAACGGGCAGGAGAAGGACTTCGTGATTGACCTCGCTGAGACCATCATCGACCCCTGATACGCCAACATGAAAGAAGACAACCTGAACACGTGGGAGGTACCTCTGAATCTAGCCTACATAACCTACGCGGCCAAGGACGCATACGCATGCTACGACATGTACATGCAGATCTTGGACATGAGGGCATGTCTGCTTCCCTTAACCGACGAGTACACGGACAGCCGCAGCGTCATGATCAAGCGTGCCAGGAAGGTCTAGATGTTGTACTTTATCTGTTTATAAGCACCTTTATCATCTGAGTGTTTCATGCATTAGCCTATGTGTCGTAATTATCTGTTTTGTCCGAAATATTTTTTTTAAGAACCCATTAACCTGATTGCTTTTTTTAGTGGCTATTTGCTTATGTATGTAAACTAGTTCACTTGTCCGTAAAAAAAACTAGTTCACTCGGCTGCCGTGCTTTGAATCTCCTTCCTCCCAACATATTCCCCTCCTCAGGTGGACTCAGTAGGTCTCTGAATTTTCTCCCACTTTCTTTTTCGATGTAAACTAGGTTTTCTCCCAGTACTTTCCCCTAGAACCAACTCAACTGTCCCACGTCTAGCCTAAAAAATAATAATACCCCACGTACTATTAACTCATCAAATTAAAATGATATTTTATTTCATAAGTTGAAAGTTCTTACAAAATAATAATAATAATTGTTTATATATAACTTGGCAAGTTAACTCCTAGTGATTGCGTACATAAGCTTGCAAAGATTTTACTGACGTGCAATCATGTGTTTATGTTTTTATAACATTCTCCGTCTAGCCCAACATGATATTTTCACCCAGCCCAGCAAGTCCGCGGATTTCGAGAAAAATGCAAATGGGATTTAAACGGGCTGCATAGATGCTACATCATTGTTTCACCCAGCCCATCAAATGGACTAAAAAAACGTTCCCCCCGCTAACAGGTTGGACCCACCAGCTATATCTTCGCATGCAAGGAAGTGCCTCCTTATTATGCGCAAGATAACGATGTCCATCCAACGGCCGTAGTGCTTCTTCAACCTCTGGTCTTCTTGCTCCAGCCGCCCAAAGCAGCGCCGGTCGTGCCGCATGCTCCTGCCTCCCGTGGCCGGCTGTGCTGCCGCGGGGGCCTCACCGCCCCTACTATTCCCACCGCTGGCTAGGCCCTGCAGCGACGGCAGCCTCACACCGCAGCCGAACTAGTGAACCCTCGTACTCCTCTCCGTGCGGGCTACCACTGCCGCGTCGTCCCCTTCCTATGCCTCGCCGTCGTCCACCGCCGTGGTGCTCTCCGCGCGGCGTGGTCAACGTGGTCAAGGAACGACTTCCATCGGAAGAGTACTGTACGTGGAGAGGCTGACAGCTGGGTCCACGGCCACACCCCAGTTTTTTTTGTGATTTGCCAAGCAAGTCGCTTTGTCAGGCCTGTTGGGCTGCAAATCTTTCAAGACGAGGAGAGCTTTGATTCGGCTGGCCGAGAAAATGGCTCATCAGTAATGAGAAATGGGTTGTACATTTTTAAAACACATCAAACCGGCAATTAGTTTCAAATATCTTTTTTTTTCATTTCAAGATTTTAAATTACATTAATTTTTATGCGTGGAGAATTTGTTGGATTTATATTGATATACATTTATTTTTAAAATCAGTTTGAATGTGAGTCAAAATTTCGGGATCAAAAACAGTTCGGACCGCACCGAAATATGCAAAATTTTGTATAATTTTTTAACCGTGGCCACAATTTGGGCTGTAATGCTAACAAAAAGAATATGGGCTCCAAAAAAACCTTAAGAATTAGCAAATGGGCTGAAAATTATTAGAAACAATGGCAGATGAGTTGTATGCTGTTTTCCACAGATTTGAGGTTCTCCTAAAAAAAAGGTTGACGCACAAGCAGTGACTGTTGGATGTCCATCCAACGGTCGTCGTGCTTCTTCAATCTCTGCTCTTCCTGCTCCAGCCGCTCAAACAAGCGCCGGCGGGACTGCCTGCTCCCTCCTCCCCGCGGCTGGCTGTGCTGCCGCACAGGCCTCACTGCCCCACCATACTCCCATCGCTGGCCTAGCTATCCCTATACTCACCCACACCTGCTGTTATTCTCCGGCGACGGCAGACGAACCAGTAAACCCTCGTACAGTCGTACTCCCCTCCGCGTGGGAAACAAAAACAACGGCCGAGTCTTCCCTGCCTATGTGTCATTCCCTTCCTAGGCCTCGCCGTCGTCCACCGCCCTGGTGCTGTCGGCGTGGCGTGGTCAACGACCGACATGCATCTGAAGTGGACTGTACGTGGAGAGGCTGACAGCTGGGTCCACGGCCGCACGCAAGGAAATGCCTCCTTATTACGCGCAAAATAATGATTTCCTCCACCTGACATCTGGGACCCACCGAAACGGCCTCTGTATTTCACGAAAAAAAGTTCCCGCCGCTGACAGCTCGGACCCACCAGTTATATCTTCGCACGCAAGGAAGTGCCTCCTTATTACGCACAAAAAAAATGAATACTCCCCCTGCTAGCTGGGACCCAGTATAGTGGGCCTACTAAGTTGACGGGGACGAAGGGCTTTGTTAACTTAGTCAATATGCACGATTCTAGCTCGACTGACCGTACGATGTCCATCCAACGGCCGTAGCGCTTCTTCAACCTCTGGTCTTCTTGCTCCAGCCGCCCAAAGCAGCGCCGGTCGTGCCGCCTGCTCCTGCCTCCCGTGGCCGGCTGTGCTGCCGCGGAGGCCTCACCGCCCCCATACTACTCCCACCGCTGGCCAGGCCATCCCTACACTCCACTCACCCACACCCCCTGTTATTCTGCGGTGACGGCAGCGCAGCCGAACCAGTGAACCCTCGTACTCCTCTCCACGTGGGCATCCACTTCCACGTCTTCCCCGGCTCCGCGTCGTCCCCTTCCTAGGCCTCACTGTCATCCACCGCTGTGGTCAATGTGGTTAACGACCGAATTCCATCGGAAGAATACTGTACGTGGAGAGGCTGACAGCTGGGTCCACGGCAGCTGCAAGGAAGTGCCTCCTTATTATGCGGAAAATAATTATTCCTCCACCTGACAGCAGGGACCCACCGGACGCCCACCAGTATATCACGAAAAAAACGTTTGCCCTGACTGCTGGGACCTACCCGACGGGCCACCGTATTTCGCGAAAAAAACGTCCCCCCTACTGTCAGCTCGGACCCACCGGAAGTGCCTCCTTATTACGCACAAAAAAATGAATACCCCTGCTAGCTGGGACCCACCTTGGTGGGAGGCTGACTTGTGGGCCTACTAAGTTGACGGGGATGGAGGGCTTTGTCAACTTAGTCAATATGCACGATTCTAGCTCCAGTGACCGTACGATGTCCATCCAACGGCCGTAGTGCTTCTTCAACCTCTGGTCTTCTTGCTCCAGCCGCCCAAAGCAGTGCCGGTCATGCCGCCTGCTCCTGCCTCCCATGGTCGGCTGTGCTGCCGCGGAGGCCTCACCGCCCCCTACTATTCCCACCGCTGGCCAGGCCCTGCGGCGACGGCAGCCTCACACCGCAGCCTAGGAAGGGGACGACGCAGAGCCGGTGAAGACGCGGTAGTGGATGCCCACGCGGAGAGGAGTATGAGGGTTCACTCTGCGTCGTCCCCTTCCTAGGCCTCGCCGTCGTCCACCGCCCTGGTGCTCTTGGCGCGGCGTGGTCAACGTGGTCAAGGAACGACTTCCATCGGACGTGGACTGTACGTGGAGAGGCTGACAGCTGGGTCCACAGCGGCAGTAAGGAAGTGCCTCCTTATTACGCAGAAAATAATGATTCCTCCACCTGACAGCAGGGACCCACCGGACGGGCCACCGTATTTCGCGAAAAAAACGTTTCCCCCTTGACTGTTGGGACCCACCAACTACACCTTCGCATGCAAGGAAGTGCCTGACAGTCGGGACCCACCTGGTCGAAGCATACGTAGCGCTGTCATTCTGGTCGCGAACGTGTACGTACATATATACTGGTGGATGTAGAGGCGCGCACGTGTCGCAGTAGAGGCGGCCAGGGTGCAAGAAAGAAAATACGGCCACGTATGTGTACATACGGGCGGGGTCTCAAACGCCTACTCGCACATACGTACGGCGAGGGCTCGTGTACATGGCTGGGTCGGAACGGGGCCTGGCGTACCGCACAACGGAGGAAACGGACCTCCTACGGTCGAAACGGGGGTCCTGTTGATCGGGAGGGGTGTGGCGTACCGCAAAATGAAGGAAACGGACCTCCTACGGTCAAAATGGGGGTCCTGTTGATCGGGAGGGGTGTGGCGTACCGCAAAACGGAGGAAACGGACCTCCTACAGTCGAAACGGGGGTCCTGTTGATCGGGAGGGGTGTGGCGTACCGCAAAACGGAGGAAACGGACTTGTGTTGGAGCGCTACGGTCGAAACGGGGGTCCTGTTCATCAGGAGGGGTGTGGCATACTGCAAAACGGGACTCCATGGAATACTGTTCATCTCCATCGTCGACCCCCCTCCAGCCTCCACGAGCTACTGTTCATCCACCGTCGACCTCCTCCAGCCTCCACGGGCTCCTGTTCATCCAGCCTCCACCGCGCGCTACTCCACCGGCTACTGTTCAACCACCCCTCCACCGTCAACTGTTCATCCAACCCTCCACACCACGGGGTCCTGTTCAACCACCCCTCCACGAGAACCCCCCCACCGTCTACTGTTCATCCTGCCCTCCACACCACAGGGTCCTGTTCATCCACCCCTCCACGGGCACCCCTCCACCGTCTACTGTTCATCCAACCCTCCACCACACCACGAGGTCTTGTTCATCCAGAGGCAATGCCACCGCTCACTGTTCATCCAAACCCCCCGCAACGCTCACTGTTCATCCCATCGATCGGCTTCAGTTAGCAGTAGTAGCCAAGGAATCGCTCGATCGGGTTCAGTTAACAGCCATCGATCGATCGCTCGGGTTCAGTAACGCGTAGCCTGCAGTGCAATCGCTCGGGTTTAGTTAGAGCCCAACGCCTTGCTCAGGTTCAGCTAGAGCCAACGCCTCGCACACACGCGCGTACGTGTACGAGAGAAACGCGCATCGCTCGGCCCCCGACCTCCCACCGTAACCGGGAACTCCCCGAAATTTTCCTCCCCCTCGCTTCTACCACGGTTTTTCCGTCATGGACGGCCCAAAGAATGTCATGCAGCTGCGTCTCCGGCCCGCCCAGGACGAAAAGCCCATTTTCTGTCATGATTTTTTGTCATAGAAGTAGGAGCCCACCACATCTATGATGATACCGGGTTTTGTCACAATTATCGTCATAGAAGTGTCATATGTATGACAGAATTTTTTTTCGTTCGGCCCAAAATGTCACGGATGTGTCTTTTTTTTTTGTAGTGTATGATATGGCCATCATCATCTTGTGCCTTTTGATCTCCATCTCCAAAGCACCGTCATCATCACCATCGTCACCGGCTTGACACCTTGATCTCCATCGAAGCATCGTTGTCGTCTCGCCAACTATTTCTTCTATGATTATCGCTACCGCTTAGTGATAAAGTAAAGCAATTACATGGCGATTACATTTCATCCAATAAAGCGACAACCATATGGCTCCTGCCAGTTGCCGATAACAGTGTTACAAAACATGATCATCTCATACAACAATTTATATAATCACGTGTTGACCATATCACATCACAACATGCCCTGCAAAAACAAGTTAGACGTCCTCTAATTTGTTGTTGCAAGTTTTACGTGGATGCTACGGCCTTCTAGCAAGAATCGTTCTTACCTACGCATCAAAACCACAACGTAGTATAGTGATTGCTTTTTGATCTTCAGAAAGAACGCTGTTCATTGAAACCGATTCAACTAAAGTTGGAGAAACACACCCACTAGCCACCTGTGTGCGAAGCACGTTGGTAGAACCAGTCTCGCGTAAGTGCACGCGTAATGTCGGTCTGAGCCGCTTCATCCAACAATACCGCTGAATCAAGAATCAACTAATGACGGCAAGCAATATATATATACCCACGCCCACAACTCCTTTGTGTTCTACTCGTGCATATAACATCTACGCATAGACCTGGCTCGGATGCCACTGTTGGGGAACGCAGTATTTCAAATTTTTTCCTACGATCACGCAAGATCTATCTAGAAGATGCATAGCAACAAGAGGGGAAGTGTGTCCACATACCCTCGTAGACCGAAAGCTGAAGCGTTAAGTAACGCGGTTGATGTAGTCGAACGTCTTCGCGATCCAATCGATCAAGTACCGAACGCACGGCACCTCCACGACCTGCACACGTTCAGCTCGGTGACGTCCCTCGTGCTCTTGATCCAGCTGAGGCCAAGGGAGAGTTTCGTCAGCACGACGGCGTGATGACGTTGATGATGAAGTTACTGATGCAGGGCTTCGCCTAAGTACTACAACGATATGACCGAGGTGGAAATCTATGGAGGGGGGCACCGCACACGGCTAAGACAACTGTCAACTTGTGTGTCTATGGAGTGCCCCTTCCCCCGTATATAAAGGAGTGGAGGAGGGGAGGGTCGACCCTCTCTATGGCGCGCCCCAAGGGGGATTCCTACTCCTAGTAGGAGTAGGTTCCCTCCTTCCCTAGTTGGAGTAGGAGAAGAAGGAAAAAGGAGAAGGAGAGAAGGAAAGGGGGGCCGGCCCCCTCCCCAGTTCGGATTGGGCTTGGGGGGCGCCCCCCCCACTTGACCGCCTCCTTCTCTCTCCCACCATGGCCCATTAAGGCCCATTGACTCCCCGAGGGGTTCCGGTAAGCCCCCGGTACTCCGGTAATTGCCCGAACCTATCCGAAACCATTTTGGTGTCCAAACATAGCCTTCCAATATATCAATCTTTATGTCTCGACCATTTCGAGACTCCTAGTCATGTCGGTGATCACATCCAGGACTCCGAATTAACTTCAGTACATCAAATTACATAAACTCATAATACTGATCGTCATCGAACGTTAAGCGTGCGGACCCTACAGGTTCGAGAACTATGTAGACATGACTGAGACTCACTTCCAGTCAATAACAAATAGCGGAACCTGGATGCTCATATTGGTTCCTACATATTCTACGAAGATCTTTATCGGTCAAACCGCATAACAACATACGTTGTTCCCTTTGTCATCGGTATGTTACTTTCCCGAGATTCGATCGTCGGTATCTCAATACCTAGTTCAATCTCGTTACCGGCAAGTCTCTTTACTCGTTCCATAATGCAACATCCCGCAACTAACTCATTAGTCACATTGCTTGCAAGGCTTATAGTGATGTGCATTACCGAGAGGGCCCAGAGATACCTCTCCGACAATCGGAGTGACAAATCCTAATCTCGATCTATGCCAACTCAACAAACACCATCGGAGATACCTGTAGAGCATCTTTATAATCACCCAGTTAAGTTGTGACGTTTGATAGCACACAAGGTGTTCCTCCGGTATTCGGGAGTTGCAGAATCTCATAGTCAGAGGAACATGTATAAGTCATGATGAAAGCGATAGCAATAAAACTAAACGATCATTTATGCTAAGCTAACAGATGGGTCTTGTCCATCACATCATTCTCTAATGATGTGATCCCGTTCATCAAATGACAACACATGTTTATGGTTAGGAAACTTAATCATCTTTGATTAACGAGCTAGTCAAGTAGAGGCATACTAGGGACACTCTGTTTTGTCTATATATTCACACATGTACTAAGTTTCCGGTTAATACAATTCTATCATGAATAATAAACATTTATCATGATATAAGGAAATATAAATAACAACTTTATTATTGCCTCTAGGGCATATTTCCTTCAGCGCCATCTAGACCTAGTGTGCCTCCCCCCTTGGTGGCCACCGCCCCCACCCTAGGGGAAGCCCTAGGGCGACACCCCTCCTCCCTTCCCCCTATATATAGAGGCATAGAGGAAGGGCAGCCGCACCCTTTCATGCCACGGCGCTGCCCTTCCTCTCCCTCGTAGTTCCTCCCTCTCTCAGAGTGCTTAGTGAAGCTCTGCTGAGATTGCTCCACCGCCGCCACCGCCATGCCGTCGTGCTGCCGAAGAACTCAAGCTACTACTTCACCATCGCTCGCGGATCGAGGAGGTGAAGGCGGTGAAGGCGTCATCAAGCCGTACGTGTGTTGAACACGGAGGTGTCGTCCGTTCGGTACTTGATCGGGAGTTCATGGACGGATCGTGATTGGATCACGAAGACGTTCGACTACATCAACCGCGTTTCTTAACTCTTCCGCTTAGCGATCTACAAGGGGATGTAGATGTGATCTCTCCTCTCGTAGATGTTCATCTCCTAGATTGATCTTGGTGAGCGTAGGGAATTTTTTGTTTTCCATGCAATGTTCACCAACATATTTTGACTTGGAATTTAAATTTGAACTTGAACTCGGTCTGAATCAAAGTGAAGTTTAGCAATATTAATTGTGACATGGCACCATTAGGGGGACTGTAGCATGACACCGGGTGTGTTACAGGAGGGGGGAGGGGCGTCATGACCTCAAGCACTTCCTGGGAGCCGGAGATGTTGGGGACGGGCGTTGACGAGGCGTGCGTCGTGGTTGAGACTGACAGATCGACAAATGGGATAACCACGAGAGGGTTACCGACGCTTGCAACACCCAACACTAAGATCATCTCCTCCACCTGAGCGCATGATCTCTTGAGATACCACAACAACTGCCCATTGGCAGACATGGCATCTCACTCTGGTGGTTTGACAGCGGGCGTGGCGTCGTCACCGGTGGAATTGGAGGAACTGGGAGAAAAATTGGGGAAATTTTGAGGGCGAAGGGTGGTGCGTGACTCTGTATACCAGATGTTAGGTACCAGATATATCTATCACACGATCTATAGCATTCACACATGGATTCTTGTCTCAGTAGCGATTACAAGAGGAATGGATACACGAATGTTGAGGAAGGGGGTGGAGGTAGGAGAAGAACAGAGAGCAGCCGCCGCCGAGTTCGTGATCCACTGGATACCTTGCCTAAAGCCTCGATCCTGGTACTTGTAGCCGTCAGGGTTGTAGCTTCTGCAGCAGCAAGGCAGTCGGGCCTAGCCCATACCTATCGGCCTAGGATAGGAGGAATGTTGACAGATCTGGACCGTCGGTAAGTTTTATCGGACGACGACTCTAAATCAGGCACAGCGCCAAGGTGGGTAGGCCTGAACCATGGCTCCCGCCTGTAGTTTTTCTTCTTCTTCTTAAAGCACCCCTACATTGTTTACTTAAAATGCTCTAAATCTATGTGCTCGCGTCCCTTGATGTTCTACGTCTTCCATTGGCCCCCCTTATATAAGTTTTCAGCCTGGGTCCTTGCTCTAAATTGCTGTGAGAAGGCGTAGTTAGTTGAGTTTTACTTTTGTTTAATTGATTTGATAACATTTAAATAAGTTTAACTTAAAAACAATAGAAATATAACTAATCTCGAACGGAGAGAGTAAGAATTGCAAGTGAGACCCAAAGCCCGAAACAAACAAACAAGATCTTGCCCGAAACAAACAAACAAGATCTTTGGTCAAATGCAGGACCAATACGTGAATACACTACTGTACGAAGGAGATATCTCAAAAATTGACCGCTCCACTCCTGTAGTCCTGTTCGTTGAAGTTGGAGGTCGAGGCTGCCGTCTCCCATCATCCACGCCGAGAGTCCAAGCTCCAAAACCAAACCAGAACCGTTTGATCCGTCAGTAGCCGCGGCCGCCGGCGATGGAGAAGGGCAAGGGCCTCGCCCGCCGCTGGGCAGTGGAGCTCCACGACGCATCTTCCTCCTCATCCTCGCCTGCCTTCCCCGATCCCCCCGGCTTCACCAGATCTGCCCCGGAAGCGGTACCCCGCCCCACCCCCCTGCCCTCTTTTCTGGAACTGTTCCTTCGCTCGCTCGGACAGTAGAATTTACGTGCTGTTTTTCTTGGCTCTCAGGACGACGCCGCCAGCGCGCGGCAGCGCAAGGAGACCGAAGCCGCCTGGAAGGGGCAGGTTCGCTCGATTCCCCGATGCTCGTCGTAGTAGTCTCCTAGCGAGATAGATCCAGGGATTAGATACTCCCGGAACTGTACCGATTCAGTGTGAATTGGCCAACTTGTCTAGGTCTAGCATAGAAGCAATTGAGGAGGAACCGGATCTCAGCGCTTCCTTCTGGGCTGATTCCCCGAGTTCACTTGCTTGATAATCTCTAGGTTTTGGGCAGTCCTAATTGAAGTTCATGCGGTCTTGCTCTGAGCAGAAAGCCTGGGAGGTGGCGCAGGCGCCCTTCAAGAACCTGATGATGATGGGTTTTATGATGTGGATGGCCGGGAGCACAGTGCACCTGTTCAGCATTGGCATCGTCTTCTCTGCTCTCTGGCAGCCCTTCAACGCACTCCGATCTGTCGGGAAAGGTACTGTCTTGAGTCAACTGAATTTTTAGTATGGGTTGCTTGTTCAGTTGAAGAGATTGCTAACTCTGCTACTTTAAGACCCTTTGTTCAGTCATTTCTGATTTATGTTCTTTGCCTTAGTATTGGTGTGTAGGTTAATGTTAGGAAGGCTATAGGGTAGTGCTTGTGATTGGTGAACAGTTATACCTGCTCTGGCTGGGTACAACAACAACAACAACAACAACAACAAAGCCTTTAGTCCCAAACAAATTGGGGTAGGCTAGAGGTGAAACCCATAAGATCTCGCAACCAACTCATGGCTCTGGCACATGGATAGCAAGCTTCCACGCACCCCTGTCCATAGCTAGCTCTTTGGTGATACTCCAATCCTTCAGGTCTCTCTTAACGGACTCCTCCCATGTCAAATTCGGTCTACCCCGCCCTCTCTTGACATTCTCCGCACGCTTTAGCCGTCCGCTATGCACTGGAGCTTCTGGAGGCCTGCGCTGAATATGCCCAAACCATCTCAGACGATGTTGGACAAGCTTCTCAATTGGTGCTACCCCAACTCTATCTCGTATATCATCATTCCGGACTCGATCCTTCCTCGTGTGGCCACACATCCATCTCAACATACGCATCTCCGCCACACCTAACTGTTGAACATGTCGCCTTTTAGTCGGCCAACACTCCGCGCCATACAACATTGCGGGTCGAACCGCCATCTTGTAGAACTTGCCTTTTAGCTTTTGTGGCACTCTCTTGTCACAGAGAATGCCAAAAGCTTGCGCCACTTCATCCATCCGGCTTTGATTCGATGGTTCACATCTTCATCAATACCCCCATCCTCCTGCAACATTGACCCCAAATACTGAAAGGTGTCCTTCCGAGGTACCACCTGGCCATCAAGGCTAACCTCCTCCTCCTCACACCTAGTAGTACTGAAACCGCACATCATGTACTCGGTTTTAGTTCTACTAAGCCTAAACCCTTTCGATTCCAAGGTTTGTCTCCATAACTCTAACTTCCTATTTACCCCCGTCCGACTATCGTCAACTAGCACCACATCATCCGCAAAGAGCATACACCATGGGATATCTCCTTGTATATCCCTTGTGACCTCATCCATCACCAATGCAAAAAGATAAGGGCTCAAAGCTGACCCCTGATGCAGTCCTATCTTAATCGGGAAGTCATCGGTGTCGACATCACTTGTTCGAACACTTGTCACAACATTATCGTACATGTCCTTGATGAGGGTAATGTACTTTGCTGGGTCTTTGTGTTTCTCCAAGGCCCACCACATGACATTCCGTGGTATCTTATCATAGGCCTTCTCCAAGTCAATGAACACCATATGCAAGTCCTTTTTTGCTCCCTATATCTCTCCATAAGTTGTCGTACCAAGAAAATGGCTTCCATGGTCGACCTCCCAGGCATGAAACCAAACTGATTTTTGGTCACGCTTGTCATTCTTCTTAAGCGGTGCTCAATGACTCTCTCCCATAGCTTCATTGTATGGCTCATCAGCTTAATTCCACGGTAATTAGTACAACTCTGAACATCCCCCTTGTTCTTGAAGATTGGTACTAATATACTCCGTCTCCATTCTTCTAGCATCTTGTTTGTCCGAAAAATGAGGTTGAAAAGCTTGGTTAGCCATACTATCGCTATGTCCCCGAGACCTTTCCACACCTCAATGGGGATACAATCAGGGCCCATCGCCTTGCCTCCTTTCATCCTTTTTAAAGCCTCCTTCACCTCAGACTCCTGGATTCGCCGCACAAAACGCATGCTGGTCTCATCAAAGGAGTCGTCCAGTTCAATGGTAGAACTCTCATTCTCCCCATTGAATAGCTTGTCGAAGTACTCCCGCCATCTATGCTTAATTTCCTCGTCCTTCACCAAGAGTTGGCCTGCTCCGTCCTTGATGCATTTGACTTGGCCAATATCCCTCGTCTTCCTCTCTCGGATCTTGGCCATCTTATAGATGTCCCTTTCACCTTCCTTCGTGCCTAACCGTTGGTAGAGGTCCTCATATGCCCGACCCCTTGCTTCACCAACAGCTCGCTTTGCGGCCTTCTTCGCCATCTTGTACTTCTCTATGTTGTCTGCACTCCTATCCAGGTATAGGCGTCTGAAGCAATCTTTCTCTTTAATCGCCTTCTGGACATCATCATTCCACCACCAGGTATCCTTATCTTCGCTTCTCCTTCCCCTGGACACTCCAAACTCCTCCGAGGCCACCTTACGAATGCAAGTCGCCATCTTCATCCACACATTGTCCGCATCCCCTCCTTCCTCCCAAGGGCCCTCCTTAATGACCCTCTCCTTGAACACCTGAGCTACCTCCCCCTTGAGCTTCCACCACTTCGTTCTAGCGACTTTGGCACGCTTATCCCGTTGGACACGAATCCGAAAGCGGAAGTCAGCAACCACCAGCTTATGCTGGGGTACAACACTCTCTCCAGGTATCACCTTACAGTCTAGGCACGCACGCCTATCTTCTCTTCTCGAGAGGATGAAATCAATCTGGCTAGAGTGTTGGTCACTACTAAAAGTCACCAGATGTGATTCTCTCTTTCTAAAGAGGGTGTTAGCTACAATCATGTTGTAGGCTAGAGCAAAGCTTAAGACATCTCCTTCTTGATTCTTGATGCCATAGCCAAAGCGCCCCCATGCGCCCCTTCAAAACCTGTGTTAGATGTACCCACGTGGCCATTGAGGTCTCCTCCTATGAAGAGCTTCTCACCAATCGGTACACTCCTAACCATGTCTTCCAGGCCTCCCCAGAACTCCCTCTTGGTGTTCTCATTGTGGCCTACTTGCGGGGCATATGCGCTGATAACATTGAGAACCAAGTCCTCAACTACCAGCTTGACCAAGATAACCCGGTCCCCACGTCTCTTGACGTCTACCACTCCATACTTGAGGCTCTTGTTGATCAAGATGCCTACGCCATTTCTGTTTGCAGCCGTCCCCGTGTACCACAACTTGAAGCCGGTATCCTCCACTTCCTTCGCCTTCTGTCCTCTCCATTTGGTTTCTTGGACGCAAAGGATATCAACACCTCTCCTCACCGCTGCATCAACTAGCTCTCGAAGCTTCCCTGTCAGAGACCCTATGTTCCAGCTACCTAAACGAATCCTCCTAGGCTCGGCTAGCTTCCTTACCCTTCGCACTCGTCGAGTCAAATGCGAAGACCCTTGCTCATTTTCCACTACATCCGGGCGCCGATGTAGCGCGCCACTAAGGATGCGACGACCTGATCCTCGCTCACTTGCCACCGTATCCGGATCAAGATACGGCGTGCCACTTGGGGGGTGACGGCCCGGCCCTTGCCCATTTTCCACCACACCCGGGTTCCGATGTGGCGCGTCGCTGAGAGGGTTACGCCCCAACGAAAATCTTTTGGGTTTCATCTCCATAAGAGTGGCTGAGTTTTTACGTTGGCTCGCCAAGCCTATCACAACCCTCCTCCTTTACCCGGGCTTGGGACCGGCTATGTTGAGACAACTTAGGCGGAGTTCTGCTCTGGCTGGGTACATATTTGATTTTCATGTTCTGATATACTTCCTCTGTAAACTAATATAAGATCGTTTAGATCACTAGTGATCTAAACGATCTTATATTAGTTTATAGAGGGAGTATATTCGATTGGCCCTGATGCCTGATTGAGCAAGCTAATTTCTTCAACCGAAATTTTTCATCAACCAACTCCCGCAGCAACATGTGGTGTATCCTCTAGTTATTACAGCGCACTGGGCATAGATCATGAACAGCAGAGATAGTGTGCTGCTCTGTGTTGAAGTTGCTTCTCACACCTCTATTCTCTATCATCTTGCACCCTTCCTGTCTCATAGAGGTGTATCACACCCTATTCTGGGAGAGAACACACACATGTTACTCTTGTGGAAGAAGAGCACTTAAAACACAACAATTATGCTTTTGGCCACCTTGGCCTTTTCTTGTTCTTGCTATTTATTCCCTCTAAACAAGTCGGTCACAAGGATGGATTTATACAGGACGCACACAACATCTTTGATTCACTGCTTTCATGAACTCCCACATGTTCCATCTAAGTGCATGCGTTCTCCCAGTAGACTCATGGATGCACACTGTGCCATTGCATGCAAGCAGCTAATCTACTCAACGAGCGACTGTTACACCTGTAAGGAAGCTAAAAGTCTAGGGTGCTATGCTCACATGCATGCACATCTTGAGTCAAGTTAACTCCAACAGTCGATTGTCAATGCTGTTGATTTCTGTAGTTAAAGTGGGTGGTAACTGATGTTACTATGAACTCAGTAAAGCATTAACATATAGGCTAGACATGTATGCACGTAGATACCGGGATTGGGGTTGATGTTATCAATGATGGTCTGGGTCACTCGTTGGTCGGTCTAGGTTGGCCGTCAGGATGGAACCATGTCAGCGATCCAGGTCAATAGGGACAAGAAGAGGGGATAGGGAGAGATAATATTAGCCTTGTTGCAAGTGATGTGTGAGCAGTTCTGGCTTACAGTAGTAACACCAATGACTAGATGCGGTGGTAGTTAGTGATGGTGAAATGTAACGGTTCAGCTAATCTTAAGCGCCCTCTCATCCATCTCCACCTGGATCGGAGACCTGGTGCTGTCCCAGCATCGAATCTGGCATGAACCTGATTGTGGATCCAGACATTGACATTGGTCTTGGTAACTGTGGACTATGGTCGCTCATACATCAAGTCGTTCTTTTCTGTGGACAGCTTTAGCTGTTTGAATAATATTTGATATTGAAACACATTTTTTGACAGGGAGGATACATTTAATTATGTGTTGACCAAAACCATTTATTTGCTTATGTTTGCTCCATGGTAAAATTGAACGCAGATTTCGAAGTTATCATTGAAACTGGATAACCATCCTGGTTTCTCTTGATATAATAAGTGGAAAGAACTTCTCAAAAAAAAGTGGAAAGAACAATTTTTGTTTTGTAACACTGCATGACTCACCCAGTCTGATTCTCTTGGGTACAAGAAATATATGCTTCTATTGTCTATTACCATATTCCAGAGATGTGCTAATGAGCCTTTTGGGCATGATGTACCAAAATATGATTACCTCATTGTCCACATGATTCAGGATTGTGTTAATGAGCTGTTTCTTTTCTTTTTTAAATTTTAATTATGCATCTTTGCAGTTTTTGAACCATTTAAGGACCCAAGGGTGGATACACTTGCACCTAAGTTGCTCTTCACTGCTCTCAACTTGGCCGCTATGGGTTTGGGTGTTTGGAAGGTTAGTATAATAACAGGTTAAGCCAGAATCTGCATATATTTCTGTAAGCACTTCAGACACGTGATTATTTTGTTCTACAGCTCAATACATTGGGTCTTCTTCCAACAAATGCATCAGACTGGGTATCTTCACTGTCTCCTGCTCGGGTATGTTGCTAATACCACCTAAATTATTTGTTGTTTCTCAGTGCCATATTCTCATTGTTTTTGACTTGTGACTAATTGGCATGAGAAAATAGAGGAGCTTGCCTAATATAAGGAAATGTAATCAAATCCCTAAACAAATTATCCAAACGAGTGGTGCAACGCAATACACCTTATATTTCGGGTTTTTTCTCAAAAATCTATACACCTTATATCAAGGAACGGAGTACTTTTTTCATTGGCTTTTGGCTGGTGCTCACTAGTGTTTTAAAACTATTCTCTGATAGTAGCTTGTATTGGTCTCAGTTATGTATGTATGATAACCAGATGGAATATCGTTTATCTATTCAGGGCGCTGCACCCTTGCTATTGTTAGATATTCCTATCAACCAACCATCCCAAAAGACCGATCTGATAGGAAGAGGAGATACAGAATAGCAACACCCCCCCTCATCTTCACATCTGACGTGGATATGGAATAATCAACACCTCCCCTCACGCCTGACTTGGGTGAGGATAAATGATTGGGAGAAATGCGGGGACTGAGACTTGAAGGGGGGTGTTGTATCTCCCACCCAAGTCAGGTGTGAGGGGAGGTGTTGGTCATTCCATATCCACGTCAGATGTGAAGGGGGGGGGGGGTGTTGTGTCCTCTTCCTAACAGATCGGTCTTTTGGATAGATGGTAAGATGACTATATCTTAACAACTATGGGGCTTGTGAACTGGGTTAAAACATCTATCTCAACTAATCTCAGTAGAACATACTTTGTCAAACAACAGTGAGATTCTGTTTACCACATTATTAGGCGGTCTAATGAGGCTGGTTGAACTGGTTTGGATTTTCCAGTCGGGTTGATTTTGGTGGTTTGGAATTGGTTGAAGAAGATACCAGTTTGGCTTTGGGCATGGTGTACTGAAAAACAATCAAAATCGAGTTGGGTTGTGTTGAGAATTTTTGGGTTGAGAACGGTTTCAAGTTCAACCCATGGGTGGAATCTGTTTGTTCCTGTGGCTTTGAGCAGCCCACACGTTTGCCTCCTTGCCTGTGGTCGAGTGTTAGCTGCCATGGCATCTGTCCTCCTCCAGCCTGGGCCTTCTCCATATATTGACATCAAGCTTACCTGAATCCTTTATGCTTGCGAAACAACATTAAAGATTTCTTTCAGAACTTCCTTATCTGTGAAATAATGATCATTCCCAGTAAACCATGCTACAGGGCACTGGTAGATCTTTGCGCTTCTGTTGATAACTATGTTGAATAAACATTTTCTTAAACTACATGTGCAAGATAGACACTACTACTGCCTTTGGCCCAGCAAAATTAATCACAAATGCATCAAAACATCTTGTGACTGGCTGCAGAAGTCTATGGCTCGTATCATTTCCTGTTTTACATGATAAAAATCGAAGTTGAAGAAGTGTAGATGTTATTTGTGCATTTTGCCATCGCCTTGCACTTTCCTGACCAAAGCGCACGCTTAAGCGCAATTATGCGCACATTAAGCGCAATTGTGAGCTAGGTGTTCTGCTATGCCTAGAGCCTAGGCGCGGCACTTTTAACAATGGTAAAAATCCATGCTGCAATGTGGTCCCACTTGAGGTTTAATTATGGATTACCTGGATAATGATATCTGCATTGTAGTTGGCCCAACATGTCAACTAATTAGCCGAAATGTAGGTTCTATTATAACCCATAATGCCTATTGAAAAATCTCACGTTCACTGCTGTAACTTGTGCTAAATTTAATCAATTCCCACAAATTGTTAATACCTTTTTGCCTCTGGGTGCAACAAGATGCCTAGTCAATAACATGTTGATTTCCAATACTGTAATAGTATAGTTTGTATGGATTTGTGAATGTGTATCTGCATATGTAGGTTGCTTGAACTGATTGAATTATTTTTCTCAATGGCAGGAGGTTGAATATGCTGGTGGAGGGATCCCCTTGATGTAATGCCCCTTATGATCTTCAATTGGTAAAACTCTTTAGTTTTAGTACTTGGAGGATGGTATCTGTACTAAAGCGAAATTTACCCTGCTGAAGGGAGAGATTTTATGCGGGTTTGTTGTATTTTTTGTTTCACATGTACCAAATTCGGATTGATATCTATAGACAAATCACAGGCTTAGCTAAAGATAGCTTGCTCATTTTTTTTATCTTTTCTGCTTACCATGTCTGATTCAATAGAGAAGTTGTTGCTAACTCTCCCATTCAATGTAGTGGACGAACTTCTTTGTTTTGTTCAATTAATAGCTGTGAGATTTGTTGTTGGGTTTAGCTGGTTGAATTGACATTTGAACTTATGGTTTATTCTGCATGCAAGAGTGGTGTTTTTGAGTGGCTACCCTCCACTGTACTCTATACACAAGATGGTCAGAAAAGGAAAAAAAAAAACTCCAGTCAACATTCCTAAATTCTGAGTTGTGCAGCTGCATGATTTGGGCGTGGCGAGCGCACACCTTGCGCTGCTGTGGCTCATCTTCCTAAGACAAACAATTATGTGCCAAATTATTTGCTTCCCTGCAGCAATGTTGAAAACTTATCTGTGACATGCCATCTGCAAGCTGAAAACAGTCTGCTATGATCGCTGAGTATGGTGCTCTTATATCTGTTTCACCTTTGCACGCTTCAATTATCTTCAGGCAGTCCGATTCCATAATAACTCTAGAAAATCCCAGTTAGTGAACCAGAGCGAGATCACGCAGTAAAGCAAGGGCTTCCGCGGGGGCTGCATCATGTGTGTGCACCAAGTTCTCAGTTTTTTTTTGGAGCGAAACCAAGTTCTCAGCTACACCCGACACAGCTGGTCCTCGTGCATCACGTGTGATCGCTGCAGATGAGCAAACAACATGAATTGGACTAAGAAGTTGCCCTTTTCCTCTAGTTAGGGTTTATATGTCCTCTTGTCGCTTCCGGCGGCGTTGAGAAAACTTGTACTCCGCCATCGCTGATCGGGACCGGTAGACTCGGGTTAACTACGGGGCGGTCGTTGAGACTGCTTCCCAGCCTTGGCTGAGGGATGCGACCTAGCTCGTGGGGTGAGGAAGATCGGATCGGGAGCTCTGGACATGGCGAATCAAGGCGAAGGGTCTACGTCGGGAAGTAAGGGGAAGATCGAGGACCTGATGAAAGAGTTGGCCTTGAACGAGGAGGACCTTGACGACGTGGTGTTCGATGAAGAGAACGCCCCGACGGCGAAAAAACTCAGGTGGATGATCCTTGTTCGGGTGCATATGGATAAAGAGTTCAGTAATTACTGGTTCTTTCGCAATATGCGCTCTGCGTGGGATTTGATGAGGCCAGTAAAGATCAAAACCCTTGAGGATAACTTATTCCTCATGCAGTTCAACTGCCTAGGCGATTGGGAGACGGTCACACATGGAGGGCCATGGCACTTCAGGGGGAATCCGGTGGTTATAGCTCCCTATGATGGATTCTCTAAGCCGATATCCATTGAGTTCAACACAATTGATATTTGGGCAAGGATCATGACCTCCCAATAGGTTATCATGGTATGGTGAAGGCTTTGGCGTCCAAGATTGCAGAATTTGTAGATGTAGAGCCGTCCTCATTTGATCTTGAGGGTAATTTTTACAGAGTTAGGCTCAGGCTCGAAGTCCGTAAACCATTGAAGAAAGCAACTTCGCTGGTTAGAGGTGGGCAACGAGAAATATTTGCAGTGACGTATGAAAGGCTGCCGGATTGGTGCTAGGTATGTGGTATGATGGGGCATCAATTTAAGGAGCACAGCGACGGGATGCATACCCCCTCGGTGTTAGTGTTCAAAAATCTGAGAGCTCCAACAGTACTCGTTGGGGAAGGAGACGCCGGAACATCCAGCAGTCATGGACCCCAGGACAAGATCCTCAGCATGATGGCGGAGATGAAATCGAGAAGGGAAGAAGGCCCAAGCGGATGATGAGATGGACGAGGCAGATCTGAACCGAAAACGCCCTTCGGAACAGTTTTTTGAGCCTCCTGCTAATGGGACAGACATGGGCATGGAGATAATACAGGTAACTGGAGGCAAAGGGGGCGCTGCTGTTCCTCCTAACCCGCCTCCAAAGCAGGACCCGAAGAGGAGTAAGTCAGCTCAAGGCTCGGCTATTCTATCATACAAGTCAAATGCTAAGAAGTTTTCAGTTTCCGGCAAACCAAATGACGCAAGATCGGCGGCCTCCTCGGCGGAGTATGCTGGAACTGTCGAGGTATAGGCAACGCCCCAACAGTTCAAGAGCTACGCGAGATCGTGACTAAGTTTGCCCCTAAAGTGCTTTGTATTGTGGAGACTCAAATTGATAGAGTTAGAGCTGAAAATCTATTTAGCACTCTAGGTTATGATTGCTCTTTTGATGTGGACGCCACCTACAGCTCTAGGCGGCGAAGAGCCGACATCGAGGTGCCAAACCTTCCCGTCGATGTGGACTCTTGGGGAAGATCGGCCAATTATCCCTAGAGTAACTTTTATCCGTTGAGCGACGACCCTTCCACTCGGCACTGTCGGATCACTAAGGCCGGCTTTCGTCTCTGCTCAACGGGTGAGTCTTGCAGTCAAGCTCCCTTATGCCTTTGCACTCAAGGACCAATGTCCGTCTGACCCGAGGAAACCTTCGCACGCCTCCGTTACCTTTTGGGAGGCCTACGCCCCATAGAAACTGTCTACCTGAGACTGTCCCTTGGCCCACGGGTCTGACACAAGGTTAGAATCCGAGCTCTTCTAGAGTGGTATCTCACTGATGGCTCGCCACCCCCGGAAGGGGGCCTTCTTCGCCTTCCACCTAAGCTGCGCAGGAAAGGCCCAAAGCCAATCCTAGGGAATAGTAAAGCTTCATAGGGTCTTTCTGTCCAGGTGCAGGTAGTCCGCATCTTCATAAACATGTCTATTTCACGGAGCCTCTCTCCGAGACAGTGCCCAGATCGTTATGCCTTTCGTGTAGGTCGGAACTTACCGACAAGGAATTTTGCTACCTTAGGACCATTATAGTTACGGCCGCCGTTCACCAGGGCTTCGGTCGTCGACTTCCCTGTCATCAGTTCACCAACTTCCTTGACCTTCTAGCACTGGGCAAGCGTCATCCCCCATACATGGTCTTACGACTTTGCGGAGACCTGTGTTTTTGGTAAACAGTCACCCGGGCCTTTTGTGAGGGGCACCCCTTCTCCCGAAGTTACGGGGCCATTTTGCCGAGTTCCTTAGAGAGAGTTGTCTAGCGCCCCTAGGTATTCTCCACCTACCCACCTGTGTCTGTTTCGGGTACATTATAACGCCCTCGATGCGGCTATATCTCCCACGTGTCGAAGCACGACTTAGAGGCATAACCGCATTGAAAGCAATGTCGCAAGTGAGGTAATCTTCACACAACCCATGTAATACATAAGGGAAAGAAAAACATAGTTGGCTTACAATCGCCACTTCACACAATACATGAATAAAGTATTACATCATCCAAATACAATCAAGGCCCGACTACGGAGCCAAAATAAAAGAAGACTACCCCAAATGCTACACAGATCCCCGATCGTCCCGACTGGGCTCCACTACTGATCAACTAGAACGAAACAACAGAAAGGACAAGATCTTCATCGAGCTCCTCCTTGAGCTTGGTTGCGTCACCTGCACGGTTCAACGACACCTGCAAACTGGTTTTGGAAGTATCTGTGAGTCACGGGGACTCAGCAATCTCACACCCTCGCAATCAAGACTATTTAAGCTTATAGGTAAGGTAAAGGTATGAGGTGGAGCTGCAGCAAGCGACTAGCATATATGGTGGCTAACATACGCAAATGAGAGCGAGAAGAGAAGGCAAAAGCACGGTCGAACAACTATGATCAAGAAGTGATCCTAGAACAACCTACGTCAAGCATTACTCCAACACCGTGTTCACTTCCCGGACTCCGCCGGAAAGAGACCATCACGGTTACACACGCGGTTGATGTATTTTAATTAAGATCAACTTCAGGTTTTCTACAACCGGACGTTAACAAATTCCCATCTGCCCATAACCGCGGGCACGGCTTTCGAAAGTTCAAAACCCTACAGGGGTGTCCCAACTTAGCCCATCACAAGCTCTCACGGTCAACGAAGGATATTCCTTCTCCCGAGACATTCCGATCAGACTCGGCATCCCGGTTTCACAAGACATCCTCGACAATGGTAAAACAAGTCCAGCAAGACCACCCGCTGTGCCGACAAATCCCGATAGGAGCTGCACATATCTCGTTCTCAGGGCACACCGGATAAGCTAAGCATATGGGAGCCAACGTAACCCAAGTTGCCAAGGGACGGCCCCGCACAGTGCTCTGGGTTGGACCAACACTTAGAGAAGCACTGGCCCGGGGGGGGGGGGGTTAAAATAAAGATGACCCTTGGGCTGGCCGACCCAAGGGAAAGAAAAAGGCTAGGTGGCAAATGGTAAAACCAATGTTGGGCCTTGCTGGAGGAGTTTTATTCAAGGCGAACTGTCAAGGGGTTCCCATTATAACCCAACCGCGTAAGGAACGCAAAATCCGGGAACATAACACCGATATAACGGAAACTAGGGCGACAAGAGTGGAACAAAACACCAGGCATAAGGCCGAGCCTTCCACCCTTTACCAAGTATATAGATGCATTAATTAAATAAGATATATTGTGATATCCCACAAAATAACCATGTTCCAACATGGAACAAGCTCCAATCTTCACCTGCAACTAACGACGCTATAAGAGGGGCTGAGCAAAGCGGTAACATGGCCAAACAACGATTTGCTAGGATAAGGTGGGTTAGAGGCTTGGTTCAACAATATGGGAGGCATGATAAACAAGTGATAGGTATCACAGCATAGGCATAGCAAAAGAGCGAGCATCTAGCAAGCAAAGATAGAAGTGATTTCGAGGGTATGGTCATCTTGCCTGAAATCCCGCAAGGAAGAAGAACGAGTCCATGAAGAAGATAAACGGACGTAGTCGAACGGATCCTCACAAACGCAACGTTACCAGATTACAGAGAAGAAGTACACCGGAAAGAAAGCAAACAACATAGTGAACAATCATCACATAAGCATGGCACGATGCGCAAACAAGTATGATGCATGTCCGGTTTAATGAGGCATGGCATGGCAAAATGCACAAACAATTCTACAAATTAAGTGGAGCTCAACATGCAACTCCGTTGCATATTGACGAAACACCACATTCAAGTTATTTAGTTCGATCTCGTTTATGTACCCAACAATATTAAATGTTGTTAAACATGGCAAGAGGGTGAAGCAAAGTAAAACTACCTATCTAGTCAAGTTTAAATGAGGCCCGAAGCAACGAACAACAATTCCGGTAAATCCCCATATGCATATATTGGTTTGGTACTGATCTTCCCTAAACACAATTTTAGAGTTATTAAACATGCAAAGTAAAGCCACCATGTTAAACTAGGCATTTTTCTACCCCATTTACATATAAAGATTATTAAATTCCTAGTTACGGTTGTTTAGTTATGAATTAAATCATTTTTAACATGGCATAGGAGCAAATTTAGTCAAACAACATTTTAAGCATTTTAAACATGGATGAAAGTTGCATATTATGAAACTAGACAAAATTCTAAGCAACTTTCATATTAAGTTTGTTTAATTCCAATGCACGGTTGATGAGTTTTTATATGCATGAAGTGAAAGGGTTTTCCTGCAAATATGTAAATCCCTGGTTATTTATCAAATTCGCAGAACCAAAAAAGAAACCACTGGGCTGAAACTGCCTGGCCCAACAAGAGAAAAAAAGGTGGGGCGCTGGGGTGGCTCACATTGGGCTAAGGCCCAGTTGGTGGAAGCAGCAGGCTGGCGGGGCAAGTGGGCCGGCTGGATCTGGCTCAGGCGTTATCGCGGTCAACACGACAGGGACGAGCGGGCGCGCTGCTCTGCTCGACAGGAAGCAGAGCCGCGGAGGCACGACTGCTCGCCGGAGACGAAGGAAGGGAGGCGGAGACAGCAGATCTGGACGGAGGGGGGGGGATGCAGGTGAAGAAGCTCCAGGCAGAGAAGGATCCATGGGGTGGCGCATTGCTCTGAAGCAGAGGAGGCAGCGGCGTCGAAGCCTGTCCACGGCGGCAGAGAGAGGGAGCAGAGAGATTAGGGAGGTGGAAGAAGAAAGGATGGAAAAGGAGAAGGGCGACGAGGGCTGGCCTTACCGCGGTGGTCTCCATGGCGAGTCGAGGCGGGGCGCACTGCTGCTGGCCAGCGCGTGGACGAGCTCCGGCTCCTGGTTCGAGAGGGGGCGCAGGAAAACGGGGCGCCGTGGTGCTCTCTTGGTGGTGGTCGACGGCAGCGGCGTCGGTCGTCGGGCGATGAGGCGAGGTCGAGCTTGAGGCCGGCACACAGAGGTCGGGGTCAAGAGGACGACGTGGCTGGCCGAGGAGGAGCTCGTCCCCTTGCTCGATGCAGGCGGCAGTAGGCGTGGCGACAGGGTCCTGGTGGCTCCGGATCGTGGTGGAGTTTGCGGCGGTGAGCTGGTGGAGGCCCTCGGGTGCTGCTGCGGCTGAATCGTGGGAGGAGGCCGTAGGTCCTGCAGGAGATCCTCTCCGGCGACGAGGTGGGGCTCGGTGAGGAGCACGCCATGGAGGAGCCCCTCTCCTATTGGGCTCGGAGAGCAGGACGAAGCAAAGCAGGAGGGGGTTCGAGTGGAGCTCGGGGATGAGGGGAGATCGGGCGCTGCTGGGCAGAGGAGCTCGGGCTCCTGCGGGATTAGAGCAAGGCGGCTTGGTTGGATCGATTGGAAGGAGGAGGAGATTGGCTTGTGCTGAAAACGAGGGAGTTGGTCGTGTCGGCTGGGTGGAGTGGATGGATCTGGGAGGATCCCGATGGAGATGGTGAGTGGGTGGCGGCGACGAGATGAGAGGGATGGATGGGACATCTAGGTCTAGGGTTACAACGATTATATAGGTAGGAGATAAGGTTTGAGGTTATCTAGGTCCCTCCGATCGTAATCGGACGGTCGCGAATAATTAGGTTAGGGGGCCCAATTAACAAAATGGAGATGTTTTGTAGATGTTTGGGGATGATCCGGATCCAACGGTGACGACTGCCCGGGTCGGGTTTCGGGACAACTTTCGGGCGCGCGCGCGAGGAGGTCTGCGAGCTGACGAGAGAGGTTAGGTTGGACCTGAAGGTAGGTAGTGGGCTGTGTAGATGGTCTAGAGGGGAAAGGAGGGAAAGCCCGGCAACAGTTTTCCGAGACCGAAAACGTCCGACGTTAGACCGGCTATACTGCCGCTATAGTTATCCGTTGGGGCGTCAAACGGACTCCAAATGCGATGAAACTGGACAGGCGGTCTATCTACACTATAATAAGACCACATGCCAACTTTCATCCCATTCCGAGAACATTTTCTGTCCACTTATAAAAATACTATTTCGGACATGCCGCGGGCGCGTGCAAGTGTGGTTGGGCTCATAACGGACAACGGACGGAACGAGGAGGCCGGGACAGATGCAAGTTTTTAAACATGATGATGCAATGCACATGATGACATGATAAGATGCAACACGCAAGCAAAAGACATGGCAACAACAGCGAATAACTGGAAGACACCTGGGACATCGGTCTCGGGGCGTCACATACATGTACCCTTTTTGTTGAAGGTCGTTCGAGCTTTTCGTTGGAGTATGGCATCGGTTACATACTTCAGCGCCATAGCGCCTAGTATGAGCCTC